>NC_083351.1:87749575-87752075 GCF_030254825.1 Meriones unguiculatus
AAAGTTGTGCTTTGCGTTTCTGTTCTTTTTTTGGAAACTTGTTTCTGTGCCGTACAGCGCGAGATAACACTTTTCAGTTTTCCTGTATTCCTAATTGAGCGAGCGACACACAGTTGATTCTGTTTAAAAGTAGTGCTTTGCTTTTCTGTTCTTTCGTTGGAAACTTGTTCTTGTGCTGTACAGTGAGATATATTAGTTTTCAGTTTTCCTGTAATCCTAATGGAGCGAGCACAACACATGTGATTTTGTGTACAAATTAGTGATTTTCTTTTTTGTTCTTTCATTTGAAAATTGTTCCTGTGCTGTACAATGTGATATATCACTTTTCAGTTTTCCTGTTATAATAATTGAACAGGCGACACGTATGTGAATTAGTTTACAAAGTTGTGCTTTGCGTTTCTGTTCTTTCGATGGAAACATGTTCCTGTACTGTACAGTGTGTTATATCACTTTTCAGTTTTCCTCTTATAATAATTGAACAGGCGACACGTATGTGAATTAGTTTACAAAGTTGTGCTTTCCGTTTCTGTTCTTTCTTTGGAAACTTGTTTCTGTGCCATACAGTGTGAGATAACACTTTTCAGTTTCCCTGTATTCCTAATTGAGCGAGCAACACACATGTGATTTAGTTTACAAAGTAGTGCTTTGGGTTTCTGTTCTTCTTGGAAACTTGTTTCTGTGCTGTACAGTGTGATATATCACTTTTCAGTTTTCCTGTTGTAATAATTGAACGGGCGACACGTATGTGATTTAGTTTACAAAGTTGTGCTTTGCTTTTCTGTTCTTTCGATGGAAACTAGTTTCTGTGCCGTACAGTGCGAGATAACACTTTTTGGTTTTCCTGTATTCCTAATTGAGCGAGTGACACACATGTGATTCAGTTTACAAAGTAGTACTTTTCATTTACGTTCTTTCGTTGGAAACTTGTTCCTGTTAATAACAAGTTAGGGTTAGGGTTATCGTTAGGGTTAGGGTTAGGGTTAGGTGAGGGCTGGGTAAGGGATAGGGTTAGCGTTAGGGTTAGGGTTAGGGTTAGGATTACGGTTAGGTTTAGGGTTAGGGTTAGGGTTAGGGTTAGGGTTAGGGTTAGGGTTAGGGTTAGGGGTTAGGGTTAGGGTTAGGGTTACGGCCTTAGGGTTAGGGTTAGGGTTAGGGTTATATCACTTTTCAGTTTTCCTGTTATAATAATTGAACAGGCGACACGTATGTCATTTAGTTTACAAAGTTGTGCTTTCCGTTTCTGTTCTTTCTTTGGAAAATTGTTTCTGTGCCAGGCAGTGTGAGATAACACTTTTCGGTTTCCCTGTATTCCTAATTGAGGGAGCGACACACATGTGATTTAGTTTACAAAGTAGTGCTTTGGGTTTCTGTTCTTCTTGGAAACTTGTTTCTGTGCTGTACAGTGTGATATATCACTTTTCAGTTCTCCTGTTGTAATAATTGAACGGGCAACACTTATGTGATTTAGTTTACAAAGTTGTGCTGTGCTTTTCTGTTCTTTCGATGGAAACTAGTTTCTGTGCCGTACAGTGCGAGATAACACTGTTCGGCTTTCCTGTATTCCTAATTGAGCGAGTGACACACATGTGATTCAGTTTACAAAGTAGTGCTTTTCATTTACGTTCTTTCGTTGGAAACTTGTTCCTGTTAGGAACAAGTTAGGGTTAGGGTTAGGGTTAGGGTTAGGTTAGGGCTGGGTAAGGGATAGGGTTAGCGTTAGGGTTATGGTTAGGGTTAGGGGTTAGGGTTAGGGTTAGGGGTTAGGGTTAGGGTTAGGGTTAGGGTTAGGGGTTAGGGTTAGGGTTAGGGTTAGGGCCTTAGAGTTAGGGTTAGGGTTAGGGTTATATCACTTTTCAGTTTTCCTGTTACAATAATTGAACAGGCGACACGTATGTGAATTAGTTTACAAAGTTGTGCTTTGCGTTTCTGTTCTTTCGATGGAAACATGTTCCTGTGCTGTACAGTGTGTTATATCACTTTTCAGTTTTCCTCTGATAATAATTGAACAGGCGACACATATGTGAATTAGTTTACAAAGTTGTGCTTTCCGTTTCTGTTCTTTATTTGGAAACTTGTTTCTGTGCCATACAGTGTGAGATAACACTTTTCGGTTTCCCTGTATTCCTAATTGAGCGAGCGACACACATGTGATTTAGTTTACAAAGTAGTGCTTTGGGTTTCTGTTCTTCTTGGAAACTTGTTTCTGTGCTGTACAGTGTGATATATCACTTTTCAGTTTTCCTGTTGTAATAATTGAACGGGCGACACGTATGTGATTTAGTTTACAAAGTTGTGCTTTGCTTTTCTGTTCTTTCGATGGAAACTAGTTTCTGTGCCGTACAGTGCGAGATAACACTTTTCGGTTTTCCTGTATTCCTAATTGAGCGAGTGACACACATGTGATTCAGTTTACAAAGTAGTCGTTCTGTCGTTGGAAACTTGTTCCTGTTAGGAACAAGTTAGGGTTAGGGTTAGGGTTAGGGTTAGGGTTAGGGTTAGG
>NC_083351.1:87757075-87767075 GCF_030254825.1 Meriones unguiculatus
GAAACTTGTTTCTGTGCCATGCAGTGTGAGATAACACTTTTCGGTTTCCCTGTATTCCTAATTGAGGGAGCGACACACATGTGATTTAGTTTACAAAGTAGTGCTTTGGGTTTCTGTTCTTGGAAACTTGTTTCTGTGCTGTACAGTGTGATATATCACTTTTCAGTTTTCCTGTTGTAATAATTGAACGGGCGACACGTATGTGATTTAGTTTACAAAGTTGTGCTTTGCTTTTCTGTTCTTTCGATGGAAACTAGTTTCTGTGCCGTACAGTGCGAGAGAACACTTTTCGGTTTTCCTGTATTCCTAATTGAGCGAGTGACACACATGTGATTCAGTTTACAAAGTAGTGCTTTTCATTTACGTTCTTTCGTTGGAAACTTGTTCCTGTTAGGAACAAGTTAGGGTTAGGGTTAGGGTTAGGGTTAGGGTTAGGGTTAGGGTTAGGGTTAGGGTTAGGGTTAGGTGAGGGCTGGGTAAGGGATAGGGTTAGCGTTAGGGTTAGGGTTAGTTGTAGGGTTAGTTGTAGGGTTAGGGTTAGGGTTAGGGTTATGGGTTAGGGTTAGGGTTAGGGTTAGGGCCTTAGGGTTAGGGTTAGGGTTATATCACTTTTCAGTTTTCCTGTTATAATAATTGAACAGGCGACACATATGTGAATTAGTTTACAAAGTTGTGCTTTGCTTTTCTGTTCTTTTGATGGAAACTAGTTTCTGTGCCGTACAGTGCGAGATAACACTTTTCGGTTTTCCTGTATTCCTAATTGAGCGAGTGACACACATGTGATTCAGTTTACAAAGTAGTGCTTTTCATTTACGTTCTTTCGTTGGAAACTTGTTCCTGTTAGGAACAAGTTAGGGTTAGGGTTAGGGTTAGGGTTAGGGTTAGGTTAGGGCTGGGTAAGGGATAGGGTTAGCGTTAGGGTTAGGGTTAGGGTTAGGGTTAGGGTTAGGGGTTAGGGTTAGGGTTAGGGTTAGGGTTAGGGGTTAGGGTTAGGGTTAGGGTTAGGGCCTTAGGGTTAGGGTTAGGGTTAGGGTTATATCACTTTTCAGTTTTCCTGTTATAATAATTGAACAGGCAACACATATGTGAATTAGTTTACAAAGTTGTGCTTTGCGGTTCTGTTCTTTCGATGGAAACATGTTCCTGTGCTGTACAGTGTGTTATATCACTTCTCAGTTTTCCTCTGATAATAATTGAACAGGCGACACGTATGTCATTTAGTTTACAAAGTTGTGCTTTCCGTTTCTGTTCTTTCTTTGGAAACTTGTTTCTGTGCCATGCAGTGTGAGATAACACTTTTCGGTTTCCCTGTATTCCTAATTGAGGGAGCGACACACATGTGATTTAGTTTACAAAGTAGTGCTTTGGGTTTCTGTTCTTCTTGGAAACTTGTTTCTGTGCTGTACAGTGTGATATATAACTTTTCAGTTTTCCTGTTGTAATAATTGAACGGGCGACACGTATGTGATTTAGTTTACAAAGTTGTGCTTTGCTTTTCTGTTCTTTCGATGGAAACTAGTTTCTGTGCCGTACAGTGCGAGAGAACACTTTTGGGGTTTTCCTGTATTCCTAATTGAGCGAGTGACACACATGTGATTCAGTTTACAAAGTAGTGCTTTTCATTTACGTTCTTTCGTTGGAAACTTGTTCCTGTTAGGAACAAGCTAGGGTTAGGGTTAGGGTTAGGGTTAGGGTTAGGGTTAGGGTTAGCGTTAGGGTTAGGGTTAGGGTTAGGGTTAGGGTTAGGGTTAGGGTTAGGTGTTAGGGTTAGGGTTAGGTTTAGGGTTAGGGTTAGGGTTAGGGGTTAGGGATAGGGTTAGGGTTAGGGCCTTAGGGTTAGGGTTAGGGTTAGGGTTATATCACTTTTCAGTTTTCCTGTTATAATAATTGAACAGGCGACACATATGTGAATTAGTTTACAAAGTTGTGCTTTGCGGTTCTGTTCTTTCGATGGAAAAATGTTCCTGTGCTGTACAGTGTGTTATATCACTTTTCAGTTTTCCTCTTCTAATAATTGAACAGGCGACACGTATGTCATTTAGTTTACAAAGTTGTGCTTTCCGTTTCTGTTCTTTCTTTGGAAACTTGTTTCTGTGCCATACAGTGTGAGATAACACTTTTCGATTTCCCTGTATTCCTAATTGAGCGAGCGACACACATGAGATTTAGTTTACAAAGTAGTGCTTTGGGTTTCTGTTCTTCTTGGAAACTTGTTTCTGTGCTGTACAGTGTGATATATCACTTTTCAGTTCTCCTGTTGTAATAATTGAACGGGCGACACGTATGTGATTTAGTTTACAAAGTTGTGCTTTGCTTTTCTGTTCTTTCGATGGAAACTAGTTTCTGTGCCGTACAGTGCGAGATAACACTTTTCGGTTTTCCTGTATTCCTAATTGAGCGAGTGACACACATGTGATTCAGTTTACAAAGTAGTGCTTTTCATTTACGTTCATTCGTTGGAAACTTGTTCCTGTTAGGAACAAGTTAGGGTTAGGGTTAGGGTTAGGGTTAGGTTAGGGCTGGGTAAGGGATAGGGTTAGCGTTAGGGTTAGGGTTAGGGTTAGGGTTAGGGTTAGGGTTAGGGTTAGGTTTAGGGTTAGGGTTAGGGTTAGGGTTAGGGGTTAGGGTTAGGGTTAGGGTTAGGGCCTTAGGGTTAGGGTTAGGGTTAGGGTTATATCACTTTTCAGTTTTCCTGTGATAATAATTGAACAGGCGACACATATGTGAATTAGTTTACAAAGTTGTGCTTTCCGTTTCTGTTCTTTCTTTGGAAACTTGTTTCTGTGCCATACAGTGTGAGATAACACTTTTCGGTTTCTCTGTATTCCTAATTGAGCGAGCGACACACATGTGATTTAGTTTACAAAGTAGTTTTTTGGGTTTCTGTTCTTCTTGGAAACTTGTTTCTGTGCTGTACAGTGTGATATATCACTTTTCAGTTCTCCTGTTGTAATAATTGAACGGGCGACACGTATGTGATTTAGTTTACAAACTTGTGCTTTGCGTTTCTGTTCTTTTTTTGGAAACTTGTTTCTGTGCCGTACAGTGCGAGATAACACTTTTCAGTTTTCCTGTATTCCTAATTGAGCAAGCGACACACAGGTGATTCTGTTTAAAAGTAGTGCTTTGCTTTTCTGTTCTTTCGTTGGAAACCTGTTCTTGTGCTGTACAGTGAGATATATTACTTTTCAGTTTTCCTGTAATCCTAATGGAGCGAGCGACACACATGTGATTTAGTTTACAAATTAGTGATTTTCTTTTTTGTTCTTTCATTTGAAACTTGTTCCTGTGCTGTACAATGTGATATATCACTTTTCAGTTTTCGTGTTAGAATAATTTAACAGGCGACACGTATGTGAATTAGTTTACAAAGATGAGCTTTGCGTTTTTGTTCTTTCGATGGAAACATGTTCCTGTGCTGTACAGTGTGTTATATCACTTTTCAGTTTTCCTCTGATAATAATTGAACAGGCGACACGTATGTGAATTAGTTTACAAAGTTGTGCTTTCCGTTTCTGTTCTTTCTTTGGAAACTTGTTTCTGTGCCATGCAGTGTGAGATAACACTTTTCGGTTTCCCTGTATTCCTAATTGAGGGAGCGACACACATGTGATTTAGTTTACAAAGTAGTGCTTTGGGTTTCTGTTCTTCTTGGAAACTTGTTTCTGTGCTGTACAGTGTGATATATCACTTTTCAGTTTTCCTGTTGTAATAATTGAACGGGCGACACGTATGTGATTTAGTTTACAAAGTTGTGCTTTGCTTTTCTGTTCTTTCGATGGAAACTAGTTTCTGTGCCGTACAGTGCGAGATAACACTTTTCGGTTTTCCTGTATTCCTATTTGAGCGAGTGACACACATGTGATTCAGTATACAAAGTAGTGCTTTTCATTTACGTTCTTTCGTTGGAAACTTGTTCCTGTTAGGAACAAGTTAGGGTTAGGGTTAGGGTTAGGGTTAGGGTTAGGGTTAGGGTTAGGGTTAGGTGAGGGCTGAGTAAGGGATAGGGTTAGCGTTAGGGTTAGGGTTAGGGTTAGGGTTAGGTTTAGGGTTAGGGTTAGGGTTAGGGTTAGGGTTAGGGGTTAGGGTTAGGGTTAGGGTTAGGGCCTTAGGGTTAGGGTTAGGGTTAGGGTTATATCACTTTTCAGTTTTCCTGTTATAATAATTGAACAGGCGACACATATGTGAATTAGTTTACAAAGTTGTGCTTTGCGGTTCTGTTCTTTCAATGGAAACATGTTCCTGTGCTGTACAGTGTGTTATATCACTTTTCAGTTTTCCTCTTCTAATAATTGAACAGGCGACACGTATGTCATTTAGTTTACAAAGTTGTGCTTTCCGTTTCTGTTCTTTCTTTGAAAACTTGTTTCTGTGCCATACAGTGTGAGATAACACTTTTCGATTTCCCTGTATTCCTAATTGAGCGAGAGACACACATGAGATTTAGTTTACAAAGTAGTGCTTTGGGTTTCTGTTCTTCTTGGAAACTTGTTTCTGTGCTGTACAGTGTGATATATCACTTTTCAGTTCTCCTGTTGTAATAATTGAACGGGCGACACGTATGTCATTTAGTTTACAAAGTTGTGCTTTCCGTTTCTGTTCTTTCTTTGGAAACTTGTTTCTGTGCCATACAGTGTGAGATAACACTGTTCGATTTCCCTGTATTCCTAATTGAGCGAGCGACACACATGTGATTTAGTTTACAAAGTAGTGCTTTGGGTTTCTGTTCTTCTTGGAAACTTGTTTCTGTGCTGTACAGTGTGATATATCACTTTTCAGTTCTCATGTTGTAATAATTGAACGGGCGACACGTATGTGATTTAGTTTACAAACTTGTGCTTTGCGTTTCTGTTCTTTTTTTGGAAACTTGTTTCTGTGCCGTACAGTGCGAGATAACACTTTTCAGTTTTCCTGTATTCCTAATTGAGCAAGCGACACACAGGTGATTCTGTTTAAAAGTAGTGCTTTGCTTTTCTGTTCTTTCGTTGGAAACTTGTTCTTGTGCTGTACAGTGAGATATATTACTTTTCAGTTTTCCTGTAATCCTAATGGAGCGAGCGACACACATGTGATTTAGTTTACAAATTAGTGATTTTCTTTTGTGTTCTTTCATTTGAAACTTGTTCCTGTGCTGTACAATGTGATATATCACTTTTCAGTTTTCCTGTTATAATAATTGAACAGGCGACACGTATGTGAAATAGTTTACAAAGATGTGCTTTGCGTTTCTGTTCTTTCGATGGAAACATGTTCCTGTGCTGTACAGTGTGTTATATCACTTTTCAGTTTTCCTCTCATAATAATTGAACAGGCGACACGTATGTGATTTAGTTTACAAAGTTGTGCTTTGCTTTTCTGTTCTTTCGATGGAAACTAGTTTCTGTGCCGTACAGTGCGAGATAACACTTTTCGGTTTTCCTGTATTCCTAATTGAGCGAGTGACACACATGTGATTCAGTATACAAAGTAGTGCTTTTCATTTACGTTCATTCGTTGGAAACTTGTTCCTGTTAGGAACAAGTTAGGGTTAGGGTTAGGGTTAGGGTTAGGTTAGGGCTGGGTAAGGGATAGGGTTAGCGTTAGGGTTAGGGTTAGGGTTAGGGTTAGGGGTTAGGGTTAGGGTTAGGGTTAGGGTTAGGGGTTAGGGTTAGGGTTAGGGTTAGGGCCTTAGGGTTAGGGTTAGGGTTAGGGTTATATCACTTTTCAGTTTTCCTGTTATAATAATTGAACAGGCGACACATATGTGAATTAGTTTACAAAGTTGTGCTTTCCGTTTCTGTTCTTTCTTTGGAAACTTGTTTCTGTGCCATACAGTGTGAGATAACACTTTTCGGTTTCCCTGTATTCCTAATTGAGCGAGCGACACACATGTGATTTAGTTTACAAAGTAGTGCTTTGGGTTTCTGTTCTTCTTGGAAACTTGTTTCTGTGCTGTACAGTGTGATATATCACTTTTCAGTTCTCATGTTGTAATAATTGAACGGGCGACACGTATGTGATTTAGTTTACAAACTTGTGCTTTGCGTTTCTGTTCTTTTTTTGGAAACTTGTTTCTGTGCCGTACAGTGCGAGATAACACTTTTCAGTTTTCCTGTATTCCTAATTGAGCAAGCGACACACAGGTGATTCTGTTTAAAAGTAGTGCTTTGCTTTTCTGTTCTTTCGTTGGAAACTTGTTCTTGTGCTGTACAGTGAGATATATTACTTTTCAGTTTTCCTGTAATCCTAATGGAGCGAGCGACACACATGTGATTTAGTTTACAAATTAGTGATTTTCTTTTTTGTTCTTTCATTTGAAACTTGTTCCTGTGCTGTACAATGTGATATATCACTTTTCAGTTTTCCTGTTATAATAATTGAACAGGCGACACGTATGTGAATTAGTTTACAAAGATGTGCTTTGCGTTTCTGTTCTTTCGATGGAAACATGTTCCTGTGCTGTACAGTGTGTTATATCACTTTTCAGTTTTCCTCTCATAATAATTGAACAGGCGACACGTATGTGAATTAGTTTACAACGTTGTGCTTTCCGTTTCTGTTCTTTCTTTGGAAACTTGTTTCTGTGCCATGCAGTGTGAGATAACACTTTTCGGTTTCCCTGTATTCCTAATTGAGGGAGCGACACACATGTGATTTAGTTTACAAAGTAGTGCTTTGGGTTTCTGTTCTTCTTGGAAACTTGTTTCTGTGCTGTACAGTGTGATATATCACTTTTCAGTTCTCCTGTTGTAATAATTGAACGGGCGACACGTATGTGATTTAGTTTACAAAGTTGTGCTTTGCTTTTCTGTTCTTTCGATGGAAACTAGTTTCTGTGCCGTACAGTGCGAGATAACACTTTTCGGTTTTCCTGTATTCCTAATTGAGCGAGTGACACACATGTGATTCAGTATACAAAGTAGTGCTTTTCATTTACGATCTTTCGTTGGAAACTTGTTCCTGTTAGGAACAAGTTAGGGTTAGGGTAAGGGTTAGGGTTAGGGTTAGGGTTAGGTGAGGGCTGGGTAAGGGATAGGGTTAGTGTTAGGGTTAGGGTTAGGGTTAGGGTTAGGGTTAGGGTTAGGGGTTAGGGTTAGGGTTAGGGTTAGGGCCTTAGGGTTAGGGTTAGGGTTAGGGTTAGGGTTATATCACTTTTCAGTTTTCCTGTTATAATAATTGAACAGGCTACACATATGTGAATTAGTTTACAAAGTTGTGCTTTGCGGTTCTGTTCTTTCAATGGAAACATGTTCCTGTGCTGTACAGTGTGTTATATCACTTTTCAGTTTTCCTCTTCTAATAATTGAACAGGCGACACGTATGTCATTTAGTTTACAAAGTTGTGCTTTCCCTTTCTGTTCTTTCTTTGGAAACTTGTTTCTGTGCCATACAGTGTGAGATAACACTTTTCGATTTCCCTGTATTCCTAATTGAGCGAGAGACACACATGAGATTTAGTTTACAAAGTAGTGCTTTGGGTTTCTGTTCTTCTTGGAAACTTGTTTCTGTGCTGTACAGTGTGATATATCACTTTTCAGTTCTGTTGTAATAATTGAACGGGCGACACGTATGTCATTTAGTTTACAAAGTTGTGCTTTCCGTTTCTGTTCTTTCTTTGGAAACTTGTTTCTGTGCCATACAGTGTGAGATAACACTTTTCGATTTCCCTGTATTCCTAATTGAGCGAGCGACACACATGTGATTTAGTTTACAAAGTAGTGCTTTGGGTTTCTGTTCTTCTTGGAAACTTGTTTCTGTGCTGTACAGTGTGATATATCACTTTTCAGTTCTCATGTTGTAATAATTGAACGGGCGACATGTATGTGATTTAGTTTACAAACTTGTTCTTTGCGTTTCTGTTCTTTTTTTGGACACTTGTTTCTGTGCCGTACAGTGCGAGATAACACTTTTCAGTTTTCCTGTATTCCTAATTGAGCAAGCGACACACAGGTGATTCTGTTTAAAAGTAGTGCTTTGCTTTTCTGTTCTTTCGTTGGAAACTTGTTCTTGTGCTGTACAGTGAGATATATTACTTTTCAGTTTTCCTGTAATCCTAATGGAGCGAGCGACACACATGTGATTTAGTTTACAAATTAGTGATTTTCTTTTTTGTTCTTTCATTTGAAACTTGTTCCTGTGCTGTACAATGTGATATATCACTTTTCAGTTTTCCTGTTATAATAATTGAACAGGCGACACGTATGTGAATTAGTTTACAAAGATGTGCTTTGCTTTTCTGTTCTTTCGATGGAAACATGTTCCTGTGCTGTACAGTGTGTTATATCACTTTTCAGTTTTCCTCTCATAATAATTGAACAGGCGACACGTATGTGAATTAGTTTACAAAGTTGTGCTTTCCGTTTCTGTTCTTTCTTTGGAAACTTGTTTCTGTGCCATGCAGTGTGAGATAACACTTTTCGGTTTCCCTGTATTCCTAATTGAGGGAGCGACACACATGTGATTTAGTTTACAAAGTAGTGCTTTGGGTTTCTGTTCTTCTTGGAAACTTGTTTCTGTGCTGTACAGTGTGATATATCACTTTTCAGTTTTCCTGTTGTAATAATTGAACGGGCGACACGTATATGATTTAGTTTACAAAGTTGTGCTTTGCTTTTCTGTTCTTTCGATGGAAACTAGTTTCTGTGCCGTACAGTGCAAGATAACACTTTTCGGTTTTCCTGTATTCCTAATTGAGCGAGTGACACACATGTGATTCAGTATACAAAGTAGTGCTTTTCATTTACGTTCTTTCGTTGGAAACTTGTTCCTGTTAGGAACAAGTTAGGGTTAGGGTTAGGGTTAGGGTTAGGGTTAGGGTTAGGGTTAGGGTTAGGGTTAGGTGAGGGCTGGGTAAGGGATAGGGTTAGCGTTAGGGTTAGGGTTAGGGTTAGGGTTAGGGTTAGGTTTAGGGTTAGGGTTAGGGTTAGGGTTAGGGTTAGGGTTAGGGGTTAGGGTTAGGGTTAGGGTCAGGGCCTTAGGGTTAGGGTTAGGGTTAGGGTTATATCACTTTTCAGTTTTCCTGTTATAATAATTGAACAGGCGACACATATGTGAATTAGTTTACAAAGTTGTGATTTCCGTTTCTGTTCTTTCTTTGGAAACTTGTTTCTGTGCCATACAGTGTGAGATAACACTTTTCGATTTCCCTGTATTCCTAATTGAGCGAGCGACACACATGTGATTTAGTTTACAAAGTAGTGCTTTGGGTTTCTGTTCTTCTTGGAAACTTGTTTCTGTGCTGTACAGTGTGATATATCACTTTTCAGTTTTCCTGTTGTAATAATTGAACGGGCGACACGTATGTGATTTCGTTTACAAAGTTGTGCTTTGCTTTTCTGTTCTTTCGATGGAAACTAGTTTCTGTGCCGTACAGTGCGAGATAACACTTTTCGGTTTTCCTGTATTCCTAATTGAGCGAGTGACACACATGTGATTCAGTATACAAAGTAGTGCTTTTCATTTACGTTCTTTCGTTGGAAACTTGTTCCTGTTAGGAACAAGTTAGGGTTAGGGTAAGGGTTAGGGTTAGGGTTAGGGTTAGGTGAGGGCTGGGTAAGGGATAGGGTTAGCGTTAGGGTTAGGGTTAGGGTTAGGGTTAGGGTTAGGGTTAGGGGTTTGGGTTAGGGTTAGGGTTAGGGCCTTAGGGTTAGGGTTAGGGTTAGGGTTATATCACTTTTCAGTTTTCCTGTTATAATAATTGAACAGGCGACACATATGTGAATTAGTTTACAAAGTTGTGCTTTCTGTTTCTGTTCTTTCTTTGGAAACTTGTTTCTGTGCCATACAGTGTGAGATAACACTTTTCGGTTTCCCTGTATTCCTGATTGAGCGAGCGACACACATGTGATTTAGTTTACAAAGTAGTGCTTTGGGTTTCTGTTCTTCTTGGAAACTTGTTTCTGTGCTGTACAGTGTGCTTTATCACTTTTCAGTTCTCATGTTGTAATAATTGAATGGGCGACACGTATGTGATTTAGTTTACAAAGTTGTGCTATCCTTTTCTGTTCTTTTGATGGAAACT
>NC_083351.1:87769575-87774575 GCF_030254825.1 Meriones unguiculatus
GTGAATTAGTTTACAAAGTTGTGCTTTGCGGTTCTGTTCTTTCGATGGAAACATGTTCCTGTGCTGTACAGTGTGTTATATCACTTTTCAGTTTTCCTCTTCTAATAATTGAACAGGCGACACGTATGTCATTTAGTTTACAAAGTTGTGCTTTCCGTTTCTGTTCTTTCTTTGGAAACTTGTTTCTGTGCCATACAGTGTGAGATAACACTTTTCGATTTCCCTGTATTCCTAATTGAACGAGCGACACACATGAGATTTAGTTTACAAAGTAGTGCTTTGGGTTTCTGTTCTTCTTGGAAACTTGTTTCTGTGCTGTACAGTGTGATATATCACTTTTCAGTTCTCCTGTTGTAATAATTGAACAGGCGACACGTATGTGATTTAGTTTACAAAGTTGTGCTTTGCTTTTCTGTTCTTTCGATGGAAACTAGTTTCTGTGCCGTACAGTGCGAGATAACACTTTTCGGTTTTCCTGTATTCCTAATTGAGCGAGTGACACACATGTGATTCAGTTTACAAAGTAGTGCTTTTCATTTACGTTCATTCGTTGGAAACTTGTTCCTGTTAGGAACAAGTTAGGGTTAGGGTTAGGGTTAGGGTTAGGTTAGGGCTGGGTAAGGGATAGGGTTAGCGTTAGGGTTAGGGTGAGGGTTAGGGTTAGGGGTAAGGGTTAGGGTTAGGGTTAGGGTTAGGGGTTAGGATTAGGGTTAGAGTTAGGGCCTTAGGGTTAGGGTTAGGGTTAGGGTTATATCACTTTTCAGTTTTCCTGTTATAATAATTGTACAGGTGACACATATGTGAATTAGTTTACAAATTTGTGCTTTCCGTTTCTGTTCTTTCTTTGGAAACTTGTTTCTGTGCCATACAGTGTGAGATAACACTTTTCGGTTTCCCTGTATTCCTAATTGAGCGAGCGACACACATGTGATTTAGTTTACAAAGTAGTGCTTTGGGTTTCTGTTCTTCTTGGAAACTTGTTTCTGTGCTGTACAGTGTGATATATCACTTTTCAGTTCTCATGTTGTAATAATTGAACGGGCGACACGTATGTGATTTAGTTTACAAACTTGTTCTTTGCGTTTCTGTTCTTTTTTTGGAAACTTGTTTCTGTGCCGTACAGTGCGAGATAACACTTTTCAGTTTTCCTGTATTCCTAATTGAGCAAGCGACACACAGGTGATTCTGTTTAAAAGTAGTGCTTTGCTTTTCTGTTCTTTCGTTGGAAACTTGTTCTTGTGCTGTACAGTGAGATATATTACTTTTCAGTTTTCCTGTAATCCTAATGGAGCGAGCGACACACATGTGATTTAGTTTACAAATTAGTGATTTTCTTTTTTGTTCTTTCATTTGAAACTTGTTCCTGTGCTGTACAATGTGATATATCACTTTTCAGTTTTCCTGTTAGAATAATTGAACAGGCGACACGTATGTGAATTAGTTTACAAAGATGTGCTTTGCGTTTCTGTTCTTTCGATGGAAACATGTTCCTGTGCTGTACAGTGTGTTATATCACTTTTCAGTTTTCCTCTCATAATAATTGAACAGGCGACACGTATGTGAATTAGTTTACAAAGTTGTGCTTTCCGTTTCTGTTCTTTCTTTGGAAACTTGTTTCTGTGCCATGCAGTGTGAGATAACACTTTTCGGTTTCCCTGTATTCCTAATTGAGGGAGCGACACACATGTGATTTAGTTTACAAAGTAGTGCTTTGGGTTTCTGTTCTTCTTGGAAACTTGTTTCTGTGCTGTACAGTGTGATATATCACTTTTCAGTTTTCCTGTTGTAATAATTGAACGGGCGACACGTATGTGATTTCGTTTACAAAGTTGTGCTTTGCTTTTCTGTTCTTTCGATGGAAACTAGTTTCTGTGCCGTACAGTGCGAGATAACACTTTTCGGTTTTCCTGTATTCCTAATTGAGCGAGTGACACACATGTGATTCAGTATACAAAGTAGTGCTTTTCATTTACGTTCTTTCGTTGGAAACTTGTTCCTGTTAGGAACAAGTTAGGGTTAGGGTTAGGGTTAGGGTTATGGTTAGGGTTAGGGGTTAGGGTTAGGGTTAGGGTTAGGGGTTAGGGTAAGGGTTAGGGTTAGGGTTAGGGTTAGGTGAGGGCTGGGTAAGGGATAGGGTTAGCGTTAGGGTTAGGGTTAGGGTTAGGGTTAGGGTTAGGGTTAGGGGTTTGGGTTAGGGTTAGGGTTAGGGCCTTAGGGTTAGGGTTAGGGTTAGGGTTATATCACTTTTCAGTTTTCCTGTTATAATAATTGAACAGGCGACACATATGTGAATTAGTTTACAAAGTTGTGCTTTCTGTTTCTGTTCTTTCTTTGGAAACTTGTTTCTGTGCCATACAGTGTGAGATAACACTTTTCGGTTTCCCTGTATTCCTGATTGAGCGAGCGACACACATGTGATTTAGTTTACAAAGTAGTGCTTTGGGTTTCTGTTCTTCTTGGAAACTTGTTTCTGTGCTGTACAGTGTGCTTTATCACTTTTCAGTTCTCATGTTGTAATAATTGAATGGGCGACACGTATGTGATTTAGTTTACAAAGTTGTGCTATCCTTTTCTGTTCTTTTGATGGAAACTAGTTTCTGTGCCGTACAGTGCGAGATAACACTTTTCGGTTTTCCTGTATTCCTAATTCAGCGAGTGACACACATGTGATTCAGTTTACAAAGTAGTGCTTTTCATTTACGTTCTTTCGTTGGAAACTTGTTCCTGTTAGGAACAAGTTAGGGTTAGGGTTAGGGTTAGGGTTATGGTTAGGGTTAGGGGTTAGGGTTAGGGTTAGGGTTAGGGTTAGGGGTTAGGGTTAGGGTTAGGGTTAGGGCCTTAGGGTTAGGGTTAGGGTTAGGGTTATATCACTTTTCAGTTTTCCTGTTTAATAATTGAACAGGCGACACATATGTGAATTAGTTTACAAAGTTGTGCTTTGCGGTTCTGTTCTTTCGATGGAAACATGTTCCTGTGCTGTACAGTGTGTTATATCACTTTTCAGTTTTCCTCTTCTAATAATTGAACAGGCGACACGTATGTCATTTAGTTTACAAAGTTGTGCTTTCCGTTTCTGTTCTTTCTTTGGAAACTTGTTTCTGTGCCATACAGTGTGAGATAACACTTTTCGATTTCCCTGTATTCCTAATTGAACGAGCGACACACATGAGATTTAGTTTACAAAGTAGTGCTTTGGGTTTCTGTTCTTCTTGGAAACTTGTTTCTGTGCTGTACAGTGTGATATATCACTTTTCAGTTTTCCTGTTGTAATAATTGAACGGGCGACACGTATATGATTTAGTTTACAAAGTTGTGCTTTGCTTTTCTGTTCTTTCGATGGAAACTAGTTTCTGTGCCGTACAGTGCGAGATAACACTTTTCGGTTTTCCTGTATTCCTAATTGAGCGAGTGACACACATGTGATTCAGTATACAAAGTAGTGCTTTTCATTTACGTTCTTTCGTTGGAAACTTGTTCCTGTTAGGAACAAGTTAGGGTTAGGGTTAGGGTTAGGGTTAGGGTTAGGGTTAGGTGAGGGCTGGGTAAGGGATAGGGTTAGCGTTAGGGTTAGGGTTAGGGTTAGGGTTAGGGTTAGGTTTAGGGTTAGGGTTAGGGTTAGGGTTAGGGTTAGGGTTAGGGGTTAGGGTTAGGGTTAGGGTTAGGGCCTTAGGGTTAGGGTTAGGGTTAGGGTTATATCACTTTTCAGTTTTCCTGTTATAATAATTGAACAGGCGACACATATGTGAATTAGTTTACAAAGTTGTGCTTTCCGTTTCTGTTCTTTCTTTGGAAACTTGTTTCTGTGCCATACAGTGTGAGATAACACTTTTCGATTTCCCTGTATTCCTAATTGAGCGAGCGACACACATGTGATTTAGTTTACAAAGTAGTGCTTTGGGTTTCTGTTCTTCTTGGAAACTTGTTTCTGTGCTGTACAGTGTGATATATCACTTTTCAGTTTTCCTGTTGTAATAATTGAACGGGCGACACGTATGTGATTTAGTTTACAAAGTTGTGCTTTGCTTTTCTGTTCTTTCGATGGAAACTAGTTTCTGTGCCGTACAGTGCGAGATAACACTTTTCGGTTTTCCTGTATTCCTAATTGAGCGAGTGACACACATGTGATTCAGTATACAAAGTAGTGCTTTTCATTTACGTTCTTTCGTTGGAAACTTGTTCCTGTTAGGAACAAGTTAGGGTTAGGGTAAGGGTTAGGGTTAGGGTTAGGGTTAGGTGAGGGCTGGGTAAGGGATAGGGTTAGCGTTAGGGTTAGGGTTAGGGTTAGGGTTAGGGTTAGGGGTTTGGGTTAGGGTTAGGGTTAGGGCCTTAGGGTTAGGGTTAGGGTTAGGGTTATATCACTTTTCAGTTTTCCTGTTATAATAATTGAACAGGCGACACATATGTGAATTAGTTTACAAAGTTGTGCTTTCTGTTTCTGTTCTTTCTTTGGAAACTTGTTTCTGTGCCATACAGTGTGAGATAACACTTTTCGGTTTCCCTGTATTCCTGATTGAGCGAGCGACACACATGTGATTTAGTTTACAAAGTAATGCTTTGGGTTTCTGTTCTTCTTGGAAACTTGTTTCTGTGCTGTACAGTGTGCTTTATCACTTTTCAGTTCTCATGTTGTAATAATTGAATGGGCGACACGTATGTGATTTAGTTTACAAAGTTGTGCTTTCCTTTTCTGTTCTTTTGATGGAAACTAGTTTCTGTGCCGTACAGTGCGAGATAACACTTTTCGGTTTTCCTGTATTCCTAATTCAGCGAGGGACACACATGTGATTCAGTTTACAAAGTAGTGCTTTTCATTTACGTTCTTTCGTTGGAAACTTGTTCCTGTTAGGAACAAGTTAGGGTTAGGGTTAGGGTTAGGGTTAGGTTAGGGCTGGGTAAGGGATAGGGTTAGCGTTAGGGTTAGGGTTAGGGTTAGGGTTAGGGTTAGGGTTAGGGGTTAGGGTTAGGGTTAGGGTTAGGGTTAGGGTTAGGGGTTAGGGTTA